>NW_027137631.1:236586-237316 GCF_001692895.1 Cenococcum geophilum 1.58
GGGTCCCCGCTATATTCCCGATAGCCTCTACACGTGCCTCTGCCAAGATACCCCTTATATACACCTAGGTAGCCACCTTATTTTCTACCCTTCCTTATATCCTCCCTACCTAGGGAGACACCAGAACGACAGCTAGNAGACGACCGTCGCCAGAACCAGACGACCACCGTTCGAACGACNATCCAGCGAACGCCACGAACGATTTAATCAACCGATCGATCGAATTGAACCAGAGCTTNAATATCGGCCCGTCGCCGAATCGAATCAAGGCCTCCTAGGTAGGCACCCCAGACGACCACTGTTCGAATATACAGCCAGCGAACGGCCGTAGAGAACGATTCGAATTAATACNATCAATCGATNAATCGAATCAGGCGGAGCCTTCGATCGGGCCGACCTTTCCCCCAAATTACAGACAGGTAGGCATAGACNGTAGCACAGACAGGAGGCACAGACGGTAGGCACAGACGGTAGGTATAGANAGGTAGGCATAGACAGGTAGCACAGACAGGTAGGTACAGACAGGTAGGCACAGACAGGTAGGCATAGACAGTAGGCATAGACAGTAGGTATAGGCAGGTAGGCATAGGCAGGTACAGACAGACAGATAGACAGACAGACAGACAGACAGATAGGCAGGCAGGCAGACAGGTAGATAGGTAGATAGACAGACAGACAGACAGGTAGGTAGGCAGGCAGGCAGGCACTAGGCCTAGTTAGGAAATCGGTA